>NC_057796.1:408668928-408679076 GCF_018294505.1 Triticum aestivum
GTATATATAGAGGGGGGGTGCGGGCGGCTTGGGCGAGGGGCAAAGCCGAGGCGGCGGCGGGCTCCCGTGGCGTGGCCGGACTCCGGCGGCGTGGGGAAGAAGGAGAGGTCGCGGCGGGGCTGGGCCGTCGGCTGGGCTCGGCCCAGTCGGCGCGGCGCGTTTGTTTTTTAAATAATTTCCGCGAAGAAAATTGCGTAGAAAAATAAATAAAAATCAGAAAAATATGAAATAAATTTTCCCCGTCTAGTTAGAAAATCTAGAATAGGGTGAACATTTTTAAAATCAAAAATAAATATTTTGAAAACATGCATATTTTTAAATGCAATAAAAATTGCCAATAAAATCCAATAAATTCCAAATAATGATTTTAACATTTTACCTCCAGTATTTCAATATTTTTGGAGAAGTCATATTTTCTCCTCTCGTTTATTTATAAATGAAATATTTTTCTGGAGAGAAAATAATTAAAACCAAAATCCTCGTCTTATTATTTGATAAAAATCAAATATGAAAATTTAAGAAAAATCCCCAACTCTCTCCGAGGGTCCTTGAGTTGCTTAGGATTTATCGAGGATTTGTCAAAATGCAATAAAACATGATATGCAATTATGATCTATGTATAACATACCAAATTGGAAATTTGGGATGTTACATGTGCTCAGATTGTCTGAGTACTACAATCGCTTGAATCGAGTGGGAGTTAATCTTCCAGATGAGATAGTGATGGTTCTCCAAAGTCACTGCCACCAAGCTACTAGAACTTTGTGGTGAACTATAACAAATCAGGGATAGATATGATGATCCTTGAGCTATTCGCGATGTTTGACACCACGAAAGTAGAAATCAAGTAGGAGCATCAATTGTTGATGGTTAGTAAAACCACTAGTTTCAAGAAGGGCAAGGGAAAGAAGGGATACTTCATGAAACGGCAAATCAGTTGCTGCTCTAGTGAAGAAACCCAAGGTTGAACCCAAACCCGAGACTAAGTGCTTCTGTAATGAGGGGAACGGTCACTGAAGCAGAACTACCCTAGATACTCGGTAGATGAGAAGGTAGGCAAGGTCGACAGAAGTATATTGGATATACATTATATTAATGTGTACTTTACTAGTACTCCTAGTAGCACCAGGGTATTAGATACCGGTTCGGTTGCTAAGTGTTGGTAACTCAAAATAAAAGGCTACGGAATAAACGGAGACTAGCTAAAGGTGAGATGACGATATGTGTTGGAAGTGTTTCCAAGGTTGATGTGATCAAGCATCGCATGCTCCCTCTACCATCGAGATTGGTGTGAAACCTAAATAATTGTTATTTGGTGTTTGCGTTGAGCATAGACATGATTGGATTATGTTTATCGCAATACGGTTATTCATTTAAGGAGAATAATGGTTACTCTGTCTATTTGAATAATACCTTCAATGGTCTTGCACCTAAAATGAATGGTTTATTGAATCTCGATCGTACTGATACACATGTTCATGCCAAAAGATATAAGATAGTAATGATAGTACCACATACTTGTGGCACTGCCACTTGAGTCATATTGGTATAAAACGCATGAAGAAGCTCCATGTTGATGGATCTTTGGACTCACTCATTTTTTAAAAGATTGAGACATGCGAACCATGTCTATTAGTATATATGCATGAAGAAAGTCCATACAGATGGATCATTTGGACTCACTTGATTTTGAATCACTTGAGACATGCAAATCATACCACATGGGCAAGATGACTGAAAGGCCTCGTTTTCAGTAAGATGGAACAAGAAAGCAACTTGTTGGAAGTAATACATTTTGATGTGTGCAGTCCAATGAGTGCTGAGGCATGCAGTGGATATCGTTATGTTCTTGCTTCACAGATGATTTGAGTAGATGCTGAGTATATTTACTTGATGAAACACAAGTCTGAATTATTGAAAGGTTCAAGTAATTTCAGAGTGAAGTTGAAGATCGTCGTGACAAGAGGATAAAATGTCTGTGATATGATCATAGAGATGAATATCTGAGTTACGAGTTTGGCACACAATTAAGAAATTGTGGAAATTGTTTCATGACTAATACCGCCTGGAACACCATAGTGTGATGGTGTGTCCGAACATCATAACTGCACCCTATTGGATATGGTGCATACCATGATGTCTCTTATCGAATTACACTATCGTTTATGGGTTAGGCATTAGAGACAACCGCATTCACTTTAAATAGGGCACCACGCAATTCCGTTGAGACGACACCGTATGAACTATGGTTTAGAGAAACCTAAGCTGTCGTTTCTTAAAAATTTGGGGCTGCGACGCTTATGTGAAACAAGTTTCAGGCTAATAAGCTCGAACCCAAAGCGGATAAATGCATCTTCATAGAATACCCAAAACAGTTGGGTATACCTCCTATTTCAGATCTGGAAGCAAAAGTGATTGTTTCTAGAAACGGGTCCTTTCTTGAGGAAAAGTTTCTCTCGAAAGAATTGAGTGGGAGGATGGTGGAGACTTGATGAGGTTATTGAACCATCACTTCAACTAGTGTGTAGCAGGGCACAGGAAGTTGTTCCTGTGGCACCTACACCAACTGAAGTGGAAGCTTATGATAGTGATCATGAAACTTCGGATCAAGTCACTACCAAACCTCGTAGGTCGACAAGGATGCGTACTACTTCAGAGTGGTACGTAATCCTGTCTTGGAAGTCATGTTGCTAGACAACAATGAACCTACGAGCTATGGAGAAACGATGGTGGGCCCGGATTCCGACGAATGGCTCGAGGCCATAAAATCCGAGAGAGGATCCATGTATAAAACCAAAGTATAGACTTTGGAAGAACTACTTGATGGTCGTAAGGCTGTTGGGTGCAGATGGATTTTAAAAGGAAGACGGAAAATGATGGTAACTGTCACCATTAAGAAAGCTCGACTTGTCGTTAAGATGTTTTCCGACAAGTTCAAGGAGTTGACTATGATGAGACTTTCTCACTCGTAGCGATGCTAAGAGTCTGTTGGAATTATATTAGCAGTTACTGCATTATTTATGAAATCTTGCAGATGGGATGTCAAAACATTGTTTCCTCAACGATTTTCTTGAGGAAAGGTTGTATGTGATACAACCAGAAGGTTTTGTCAATCCTGAAAGATGCTAACAAGTATGCAAAGCTCCAGCAATCCTTCTAAGGACTGGGGTAAGCATCTCAGAGTTGGAATGTACGCTTTGATGAGATGATCAAAGATTTTGGGTTTATACAAAGTTTATGAGAAACTTGTATTTCCAAAGAAGTGAGTGGGAGCACTATAGAATTTTTGATGAGTATATGTTGTTCACATATTGTTGATCAGAAATGATGTAGAATTTCTGGAAAGCATACAGGGTTATTTGAAAAGTGTTTTTCAATGGAAAACCTAGATTAAGCTACTTGAACATTGAGCATCAAGATCTATAAGGATAGATCAAAAACGCTTAATAGTACTTTCAAATGAATACATACCGTGACAAGATTTTGAAGGAGTTCAAAATAGATCAGCAAAGAAGGAGTTCTTGGCTGTGTTACAAGGTGTGAGTATTGAGTAAGACTCAAGACCTGACCACGGCAGAAGAGAGAGAAAGGACGAAGGTCGTCCCCTATGCTTTAGACGTAGGCTCTACAGTATGCTATGTTGTGTACCGCACCTGAAGTGTGCCTTGCCATGAGTTAGTCAAGGGGTACAATAGTGATCCGGGAATGGATCACATGACAGCGGTCGAACTTATCCTTAGTATCTAGTGGACTAAGGAATTTTCTCGATTATGGAGGTGGTAAAAGAGTTCGTCGTAAAGGGTTACGTTGATGCAAACTTTGACACTAATCCGGATGACTCTGAGTAGTAAACCGGATTCGTATAGTAGAGCAGTTATTTGGAATAGCTCCAAGTAGCGCGTGGTAGCTGCATCTACAAGATGACATAGAGATTTGTAAAGCACACACGGATCTGGAAGGTTCAGACCCTTGACTAGTAACCTCTCTCACAAGCGAGATATGAACAAACCCCATGGGTGTTGGATTCATTACAATCACATAGTGATGTGAACTAGATTATTGACTCTAGTGCAAGTGGGAGACTGTTGGAAATATGCCCTAGAGGCAATAATAAAATGGTTATTATTGTATTTCCTTGTTCATGATAATTGTCTACTGTTCATGCTATAATTGTATTAACTGGAAACCGTAATACATGTGTGAATACATAGACCACAACATGTCCCTAGTAAGCCTCTAGTTGACTAGCTCGTTGATCAATAGATGGTTATGGTTTCCTGACCTTGGACATTGGATGTCATTGATAACGGGATCACATCATTAGGAGAATGATGTGATGGACAAGACCCAATCTTAAGCATAGCACAAGATCGTGTAGTTCGTTTGCTAAGAGCTTTTCTAATGTCAAGTATCGTTTCCTTAGACCATGAGATTGTGCAACTCCCGGATACCGTAGGAATGCTTTGGGTGTACCAAACGTCACAACGTAACTGGGTGGCTATAAAGGTGCACTACAGGTATCTCCGAAAGTGTCTGTTGGGTTGGCACGAATCGAGACTGGGATTTGTCACTCCGTATGACGGAGAGGTATCTCTGGGCCCACTCGGTAATGCATCATCATAATGAGCTCAATGTGACTAAGGAGTTAGCCACGGGATCATGCGTTACGGAACGAGTAAAGAGACTTGCCGGTAACAAGATTGAACGAGGTATTGGGATACCGACGATCGAATCTCGGGCAAGCAACATGCCGATAGACAAAGGGAATTGTATACGGGATTGATTGAATCCCCGACATCATGGTTCATCCGATGAGATCATCGTGGAAGATGTGGGAGCCAATATGGGTATCCAGATCCCGCTATTGGTTATTGGCCGGAGAGGTATCTCGGTCATGTCTGCATGGTTCCCGAACCCGTAGGGTCTACACACTTAAGGTTCGGTGACGCTAGAGTTGTTATGGGAAATAGTATGTGGTTACCGAAGGTTGTTCGGAGTCCCAGATGAGATCCCGGACATCACGAGGAGTTCCGGAATGGTCCGGCGGTGAAGATCGATATATTGGACGAAGGGTATTGGAGTCCGGAAGTGTTCCGGGGGTACCAGGCTATGCCCAGCATGACCGAAAGGTGTTTCAGGAGCCCCGACAAGTGTTGGATGGCCTCATGGGCCAAAGGGGAAGGGGCAAACCAGCCCACTAAGGGGTGGTGCGCCCCCCCACCCTTTCCCACGTTACTTGGGGAGGTGGGGCGCCTCCACCTGGCTTGGGAGGCAAGCCTCCACCTGCTTGGCTTGGGGGGCAAGTCTCCCTAGGATTTTCCCTAGGGAGATCCAATCTGCTTGGCCGCCGCCCCCTAGGGGAAACCCTAGGGCGCCTCCCCCTCTCCCCTTGCCCATATATATAGTGGAGGGGTAGGGGGCAGCCGCACCTCTTCCCTGGCGCAGCCCTCTCCTCCTCCAACTCCTCCTCCTCCTCCGTAGTGCTTAGCAAAGCTCTGCCGGAGAACCACGAGCTCCATTGCCACCATGTCGTCGTGCTGCTGGAGTTCTCCCTCAACTTCTCCTCTCCCCTTGCTGGATCAAGAAGGAGGAGACGTCCCCGGGCTGTAGGTGTGTTGAACGCGGAGGCGCCGTCCGTTCGGCGCTAGATCGGATCTTCCGCGATTTGAATCGCCGCGAGTACGACTCCATCAACCGCGTTCTTGTAACGCTTCCGCTTAGCGATCTTCAAGGGTATGAAGATGCACTCCCTCTCTCTCGTTGCTAGCATCTCCTAGATTGATCTTGGTGACACGTAGGAAAATTTTGAATAATTACTACGTTCCCCAACAGAGGCCCAATGGGATGGGATGGAGCGCGCCCTGGCCTTGTCGGCGGCAGGGGACTCCGTCCATGCCCTGCTCTTCGACTCGCCTCCACCGCCGCCCATCGTCGAGCCCAAGCCAGAGTCGGAGCCGGCGCGGAAGCGCTCGCCGCCTCCACCCACTTGGCCGGAGGAGTCCTACACGTGGACCGGCGAGTACCGCGAGTGGGTGAGCGCGCCTCCGGTCCACTACGCCGCGACGCCGGAGGAGGAGGCAGCCCACCTTGAGCGTTGGGAGGCGCACTGGCTCACTCAGGAGGAGGCCGACGGCGAGCAGCAGATGCTTTGGGAGCAGCAGCTGCGGCTTGAGGAGGAGGAGGAGCGCGCCCGGCTAGCCGCAATGCCGGCGCCCCAGCAGACGCCGGAGGAGGCTGCCCTGGCAGAGTACCAAGCGGCATTCGGGTGGGCTAGCCCTGCTCCCGCCTTCATCGACCTCACCGGTGGCGATGGCGTCGTCAAGGGCAAGGGCAAGGCGGAGGACGTGTAGGGCAGCGTGAGGGCGTAGACTTTTTTTAATTAATGTTTAATTAGGTTTAAGTGGACTTTGGTCGGCGGTTGACCAGCCACTTTAATGTTTAATTATGTTTATTTCTACGACCTGTTTTTCTTCTACGCCGACAAATTTGGGTCCGTCTTTCGTTGGGCGCACCTGCCGACCCATATAAAAATGCGGACGTGCACGTCCGCCTGACCGATCTAAACGGACGAAAAGCGGACAAAACGCGCGTCCGTTTGGTCGGCGCCTTGGAGGTGCTCTTACACCCTGAAACATGATTCCCTTTACATTTACGTTAACACTCCTCAAAACAAACACGGCAATCTATTCTGATCTCACAAAGACAAGTCGGAGCATACTCTCTACCCAGATAAAGCAACAGCCCAAGAATGGACGATGACTCTCGCAGCAAGGCCACGAACGAGGCACGGCGCCACAGCCGCCGGATCCCGAATCGGACGGCGGACACAGGGAGCGCCACGAACCGGCCAGAAACGTGGGGCCCACCTCATCCGGGGAACGCGACGCGGACGGCTGACGTGCGGCCGCACGCGCAAACGAGGGAGAGGTCTAACTACGCGGGCCCCCACATCGCGCTGAGCTTTTACCCACCGCGAAACGTCTCCGTGGACCCGGTCCGTCGCATCCGCCACATGGACTCTACGGTCTTAGCGCCGCACGTGAGGCTAAGGCCTATGCGCTGGGTCCAGGAGCTTAGCGTCCACGCGCCGGAGAGTTCGCGCACCGCTGCCCGCTTCGCGCGGCCATTGGCCGCGCTGTTTATGGGGAAAAAAATAGTTTGTTTTTATTTTTCCCCGTAAAAAAAGTGAAAAGATAGCGATAACGGAAACCCTAATCCCCAAATCAGAAATCTATCCGAATCGCTATTTATGTTTGTGGCTTTCTCCCCCCTCCGATCCGATGTCCCCCGCTTCGTCCGCCGCGCCGATCCGACCTCCAGCCGCCGCGTTCTCTCCGCCGGGGACGCTCTCTCCGACGCCGCCGGCTCCGCGCCATGAGGAAGAAGCTCGACACCCGCTTCCCCGCGGTATGACCCATGTCCCTGCGTTTTTTTTTTGCCGGTTCGGGCCTCCCCCTACGCTGTGCGCGCCGTCGATCTCGCGATTTTTTTGTGTGCTTCGTCTAGGTTTTGTTTCCGGCGGTTAGGATTTCGTAAATTGGCGGCCAATGGACCTGCGATATGCATGTTTACCTGTTTCTCTCCATGGCTGGGCTTGATAGATGCACGTTTGGCGAATTTTTGGGCGCTGTCGGTAAATAGTATGTAGATTTCGCAGCACGGTTAGGATTTTTAGCCTCTCGCGTGTGCTCATCCTGGGCTTGTTTCATGTACGTTTGTTTTTATGGTGGCTATGGTTCGCTGTCCCGATGGCAATGAAGCTGCGGTTATAGATGGGCATATATGATGTAGGTGGTGGATGCGTGAAAAATCCTGGATTATGTGGATTCTGCCTACCCTGTTAACGTTTCACTAGTATATTGCTTTCCGCGGACGAGAGTGTGCTATTAATCTACTTTATTATTTAATGTTAGGGTCAATTTATTTTATGTTTGAATAATTCGTTATGATTAAATCCTTGGGTCAACCTTGTGCTTCAATTGCTAGGCCTTGTTCTTTAAGGAACGAAGTTAACAGAAATTACTTGCATTCACTATTTACTGAAAATAGATGGACATGAATATTAATAACTCTTTTATAAATATGAGCTTTTTTTAGGAATGAGAGTTTAACTTCAGCGGAGGTGGCTTAATTGTCTCAAGAGATGATCAACACCAGGTCTTCTGCGGTGTTTCCTATTTTGATCGGTAGCTTGCTTCAAACCGGGCCGATTGTACCTAAACTAATATTCCCACATAATGAACACCAAGTGCTCCTTCCTTTT
This sequence comes from Triticum aestivum, assembly GCF_018294505.1. NCBI lineage: Eukaryota > Viridiplantae > Streptophyta > Magnoliopsida > Poales > Poaceae > Triticum > Triticum aestivum. The sequence continues at coordinate 408,677,192 of NC_057796.1, forward strand.
TTTCCTAAATTAAAAGAGGAGCACGATTGTTGGTACAAAGTGCTAACTATAGAATCAAGCATGTGAGTTCTTTTTATAGTTGTTGATCTGTTGACATTGGTATCATAGATATAGATTGTGGTGGCAACCTGGCAGGGAAGCTTCTTAGCCCGACGAGTTGGTACTGTTCAGATTTTGTAGTATATTTCAAATGGTAAATAGACAGTAGGATTCTACTATTTGACATCTGGCCCACAACAGGCAATGAGTGTTGGTTAAAGCTGTGTACAATCTATAAAAATATGTAGTGTAGAGTGTTTATCTTATTATGAGCATGGTATATTCTCCAATCTGTTTTTGGTCCATCTTTGGGGGAAGATGCAAGTGTTTTGATGACATACGTTTGCTGTACAATGGAATCCTCATGATACTAAAGTTTTTCTACAGTGGATAGAGATACCTTCTTCATTACCCTTTCTTTCACAAGGGCTAGTAGAATCTATTTTCTTCATCTGCTAGGACCTGTGCTCATAACCACATGTGAATACTATCGCTGTCATGTCCTTTTCCATCGAAGTTGCATCGTAGGCCATTTGCACTGTAGTATGCAACAATCATAATTATGATTAATGAGTGTTTTATTGATGACATGTTGTCATAATTTCAAAATGGCAGATTCCTACTACTTTTCAGATGGTATCATGGTACTCTTCTGTTAATGTGACATCAGCTTCCTCTTGTATTTTGTTATACAGCCTCGGATTAAGAAGATCATGCAAGCAGATGAAGATGTCGGCAAGATTGCTCTAGCAGTACCTGTTCTAGTTTGTAAGTTTTCCACAGCCTCTTGTTTGCAGAACTTTCCTTCAACTCGCCTCTTATCAGTTCCGGAGTTATTTCATTACATACATCATCTTTTTTTCGCCATCTGTTGTTAACGAGAGAGTTCGGTAGCATATCTTCAAGAGGCCATAGACATATGCTACATACACCGTTTGTCTATCTAAGCTGCGCCTCTTTAGAAACATAATAAGTACTATCTTATTTAAATGTAGTTGGCAAAATAGCTCCATTGAAGGGCTCCAGAAATGGCAGTGTTGACCGCTGTAATAGCAATTTCATCTTTCTTTTTATTTTCTCATATTCAACCCGAAGCTAAAAATAATTGCAGACATTAGTATCTATTGCTCCTTCTTGGTGTAAACAAAAAAGCAAAATTGTAGAACTATTTGGTCCTTTCGGGAAGTTGACAGGGATAGATCCTCTGAATTTATCTTTACAGAGTCGTGTTTTGTATTGTTTGGAGCATGACACGTTTGCAGCTGCCGGTCAGTCAGCACTACACTTTGATTCAGATGACATGATTTGATATATGGTCATTCTAGATCTTGATTTCAAACTAGAGAATCATACTGTCCATAAACATATAGGGAAGATGTAGTGCAACGGTAGTCATTTTTCTTGTTAAGAGGAGGAACTTGTTACCGAGGTCAGCAGAGCTAAGGTGCAAATGTGAATCCTTTGGGCCAGGGAAACTGAGTTCAGGCTCAATGGTCAACCATGTAAGCCTATTCTCCTATATTAATCCACGCATCCACAGTTGCCTTTACACCTCCCCCACAGGTGCTTCACCACCATATTTCCATGCCAGAGTGACCCCTGACTGGCTCCTCCACCAGGCACCTCATCTCTACCCTGTTAGCTCAGCGATATGCTACCAACATGTCTTGATGATTTGGCTTTCTCTGTTCTCCTGATTTGTAGCTAGTCAATTTATTTTACATGTCCTGGTGGGTCAAACTTGGTAGAGGAGCACAAGTTAGGTGGGGAGCCATGGTGCAGGGAAAGGGAAATCTTGGAGAGGGCTAGACATGGGAAGAACTTGTGTATACATTGCACAGTATTA
>NC_057796.1:408679473-408709275 GCF_018294505.1 Triticum aestivum
TATAGGACCATACATTGAGTGAGTACAGTAATTAAAGATACTTTAGGATTGGCACTCTGGCGGGTCATACTTCGAATGTAAGCCATTCCATTTTAGAGGCATGTACAAAAATGCCGTGCATCGGTAGAAAGCAAACCCCTACTTTTATAAGCAGTATAGATAACATCAACAGCAAGGTATAGCTTAATTGCATGTGCTTATGTGAACTATATAATTAATTAATGTTGGCATGTACAATGTTGATATATGATTGACACAAGCTATATGCGATAGCAAAGCAACTCGGCCTCTTATAGTGAACCTACGTGCTTATATTTTCTTAGTTTCTTTTTGTAACTCACATCATGCATGTGCTCTCGACTAACATCTTTTTCTGATATCATGATTTGCAGCCAAAGCGTTGGAGCTATTTTTGCAAGACTTATGTGATAGGACATATAATATCACTGTTGAAAAAGGGGTCAAAACAGTGAGTTCATCACATCTGTAAGTTTCCTTGACCTTATGTGTTTTGTCATATCGAAACACCTTTTTGTTTGACTGGAGAGATAACTTATATTACCATATGAAACTTCTTGATTATTATGGCAAAACCTTGGAAGCACTACCATTTGTCATTTTGATTTTTCTTGGCAATACATGTTCTTACAATTTTGTACCCATAAATTGTTTCCTCAAGTTACTGTCATATTCTGTCGCTTGTGTAGTTTATGTAGTGTCCAAATATACCAATGAGCAAGTTGCGCAGTAACACTACAAATATCACATGGGAAAATAACATCGTTTCACTGATGACATACCCTCAGGATCCCCACCTTTCATTGTCACATTGGCTGTTATTTTCCAATTTGCAGCTTTACTAAACAAATTCACTTGTATAACAAACATCAGAAGTGAAAAGCTTTGACGTACTGATATTGCTCTAGTACTCTTTCACAATGACATTTTCAGGAAGAGTCAACAAATATGGGCTAGCTCCTTTTGAACTGAATTTAATGTCATAGTTGGTTAGCTTATATGTCAATCCTATAACTGATTGGGCCCTGGTGCTACTTTTTGCCAAAGTCAGCAGCGTGTTATATATGGATTATGGAAGCTGTAAAAGTACCTTTCCTGATACATGTTTTGAACTAAAAGAGAGGTAGGTAAGCATGTGTCTTGTGGTGGTCTATGCTGATTTTGGGGTATTACCGTCTTGGTGGGGTCCTCAGGGACATGCAGTTGGGTGGTGGTTGCATCATTTCAATTTGTGGTAGAAATGGGACTTATTTTCTTGATCCTGATATGTATTATTTCCTTGAGCAAAACATTTGTTTTTTTTCTGACGGTCCCATTATCTCATTCAGTATTATGCTATTACAGGAAACAGTGCATTCATAGTTACGATGTGTATGATTTTTTGAAGAACGTAGCCAGCAAAGTTCCAGATTTGGGTGCACCTGATTCTAGTGTTGATGATAAACTTGGCAAAAGAAGGTAAGGTTTCAAATTGTGGTTAATTAGAGTCTGATATGAACTTTAATAATTGGTTAATTTGAGTTTATATGAACTTTAATAATTGCTGAAATGTCATCAGGAAACATGGTGAAGATGAAAGCGAGGAGGAATCGAAGCGGACAAGAAATGTTAGTCTCTCTGACCTGTTCCTTTTCTTTTTATGTTACACTTACATGTACATTTTTGTGAACAGTTTTTAGTATGAGCTCAGGATTTTCATTTTCTCTGCTATTCAGCCTGTAGCTCGTTTCGTATGTCACAAAATATATGTTCACCCCATTTTATGTCGCCCATTCGACCTCCTTTTGCTGATAAAAGTCTTGCACATGCAGGAGGCAGCATGCCACACAAGCAACGGCAGAGGGCGCGGGAGGGGACGTGGGAGAGGTCGCCGTGCTGGGCGTGGAGCTGAGAGGGAGATTGAACACCATGAATTAGGTTGTGCCCAATTTAGCAAACCAGGCCACCTGAAGGTAGAGATTGGAGACGTTGTTCTGGACACAAGTGAAACCAAAGAGCATACCCCTTTGAGCAATGCCAGGGCCTCCTTAAGGAACATTGACTTGAACTTAGATCTTGCTGACTACGAGGAGGATACGCCGCAAGTCCAGCCTTCGGCTCCTTCAGCTCCTGTGGTGACCGTGGCACCGCAAGTCCAGACTTCAGGACCGTCGGTTTCACAGTTGAAAGAAGAAGTGGAGACCAAGGATTTCCTGGGCTGGCAAATGCCTGAGATGAACAAGATGGCCATGGACCCGGTGCAGTTTGCGCTGTCGTCAAACCATAGATTAGAGGAGGACGAAGACTATGACAATGAAGAATGACGTGACTCTAGCGTGGATTTAGTTTGAGAAGCTGATAGGTAGACATGACATGATGTACATCCTAGCAGGCCCAGCTTGACAATGTAGTAGCAATTCTCTTGTAGTATGTGTACCCGCAGATGCTGCAGAAGTGATTTAGGATGTGACATATGTTGATTGCTCAATAGCCAGTAGTAGCTAGTATTTTGTGTAGCAACTATATAGTGTAGCAACTATATAACTAGACAGGTTCGCCGGTTGTAAATCATGGTTGCTTTTAGATCAAATGCTATGTCATAATGCTTATGTTAGCTCTTATGAGGTTCCTCCACTCTTCCAGGTGGATTTTCTCTCTTGCTTTAGTTATTAACAATCTCGTGTTATTTGTGATTTTTCTCTTCCAGGTGGAATTTTTCACTTGCTTTGGTGATCAACAATCTTGTGTTATTTGTGATTATTTTCTCTTCCTGGTGGGATTTTTCACTTGCTTTAGTGATCAACAATCTTGTGTTATTTGTGAATATTTCTCTTACAGGTGATATTTTTCTCTTGCTAAGTGATTAACAATCTTGTGTTATGTGTGAATTTTTCTCTTCCAGGTGGGATTTTTCTCTTGCTTTAGTGATTAACAATCTTGTGTTATTTGTGATGCAAGACATCAAGCTTTGGAGATATGTGGGAGGTTTAGTGCAAACAAGCAAAATACTTGTGGGAATCATAGACATGGCAGGAAGCAGGTTTATTTCATCATATTACACCAGTATCCAGTGAGGCTGGCGTGTTGGATAGGCCCCATCCACAAGCTTGAGCGGTTCAGCTCACATAACATATTTATTTACATCTTTTCAGGCGGCCGGCTTGAAGTCCTGGAGCTGCTTGAAGTTCTCCCAGGCCTTCTCCCACACCTTGGCCTCGTAGAGCTTCTTGGCGCCGCCTTCCTTGACCTCGATGGTGAAGTAGTGCATGCACCCGGCCACCACCTGCTGCCTCACCTTCACCAGCCTCTCGAACTCCAGCAGCGCGTTCTGCGCCCAACAAAATTCACCACCGATCCGTCAGGCAGGTTAATCAAGAAAATTCACCACCGATCCGTCAGGCAGGTTAATCAAGAAAATTCACCACCGATCCATCAGGTTAATCAGTCAGTTACAGTTAATCGTATGAGACGCCAGATGACTTGGGATCGGGCGGGGATGATCTTACGGCCTTGGTGTTGTGCTCGGCGACGGCGAAGCGCGCGAGCTCGATGGTCTCGAGGTCGTTCTCCCGCCCCGCCGGCGCGTCCTGGACGCCGCCCAGCAGAGCGCCGCGGCCGCGTAGCCCCCCGCCCTGCGCCGCCTCGGCCATGGCTGCCGTGCGTCCGGAGGGTGGATTGTACGACGGATGGCCGCTGCAGAGAGTCTGAGAGAGAACAGATCTGTTCCGTGAGTCCAGACGATGTTGATCGAGGGAAGTGGGGGACGAGACTTTATAGCGAGGTGGGGGGTAGAGGGATTCCGTTTTTGTGCGATGTTCCCTGTCAAACGACGTGTGATTTGCGGGGGCGCGACAGCTATGGGCGACGGACGGACCGGACGCGGTACGCGGCCGCGCTGGCGCTGTGCGTCGACGCGACGGACGCGGTACGCAGCAGCGCTGGTGCTGTGCGACGGCGACGGCGACGGATGGCGTTGTTGTAATACTTAGCTCCGAAGGCAAGTGCGGGCGAAGCAAAGAGCAGGGTATCCGTCCTGAAAACTCATACATGATTCTTTTTTTGTTGTTGTTAATCATGTCATAAGATCACATGGCACATATGTCATAACCAACTCATAAGATTCATAACCAACTCATAAGATTCATATGATGTCAAAAAAGAAAAACTCATAAGATTCATATATTTCATAATTGTAACATACTCCCGAGTAGGACGTTTTGGTGCCCAGGCTCATCTGCACCCTGTTAGAAAACAATTCGTAACAAATTCAAAAAAAATAAAAAATAAACCAAAACAAAATTTTTGAGGTAGACAATTTGATGCGTGAGGCCTGCTCCAAATTTCAAGTCATTTGGACGTCTGAGCTGCTCTCAGCAAGAAAGACAAATCAGACCAAAACAGTACATGAACAGTAAATATTTTTACGGACCTCTAATTTGTCTTTTTTTGCCGAGAGCTCTCCAGATGTTCAAATGATTTGAAAATTTGATCGAACCTCACGCATCAAATGGTCTACCGCATGGAAAAAAAATTGATATTTTTTGAATTTTCCTAGTATTTATTTTGATTTTTTTCGTTAGCGGGGGTGCAGATGAGCTCGGGTGCAGAGATGGATTTTCCCATACTCCTTCCATTCACAGATATAAGATGTTCTAACTTTTTTTTTTCTGAATCGGATGTATATAGACGTTTTCTTTTGAGGAATCAACAGGAGCTCTGTCTTTTCATTAAAATAAAAAAAAGGAATTAAAATAAAAAGAAGAGAATTGACCAGTTTATAAGAAAAACTGATCGAAAATCGATACATTTGTGAGACGCGCACACGCAAGCTCCGAAGCCACGCACCCGGTGAGCCGACGACTCTGCCACACGAGTGACCGGAGATGACACCCTACAACACTAGAGGACTCCGAAGCCATGCTCCGACTTTCAAACCGGCCTCGAGGCTGCGCACCAAACTAGTCGATGACACTGCTGCCCAAGCGACCAAGGCCAACAGTACATAGGCCAACAGTACATAGAGGAAAGCAACGAGGAATGCCACCGGCACGCTCCAACAAGGTTGGAACTTGGGTTTTCATTCCGACGTCCGAGATTGATATGACAAGCGAGGTGAAGGGACTCCACGACACCACCTCTAAGGAGGGAACGACATCCAAAGACGCCGCCGGCGTCGGCGTCGAATGAGGTCGGCTTTTGCTCGGAGCTCACCAAACCCGTCATCGCTGCAGCCTGCCCAGCAAGCCAACCACCACCGGCAGCTTGCTAGCCGTCTTTGCCCAAGCCCCGCAGCGAAGTGTGCATGCAAGGATGAACACCTCAGCCTCGACAAGGATCTTTTCTACGACAGACATTTGGCGACCAACTAGGATGTCACCAGTGTCATCATCCCACAGGACCATCCAACCCAATGAACATTGTCTAGTAGATGGCGGTCTGCGCAACGGTGGCGGCGACAGTCTCACCGCAGGTCACATTCTCGGTTTATGGAAAATCAAAGACGATTTACTATGAGTAGTGAAATACTATGGTTGTCCAAAAGAAGAGACAGAAGTTGGCTACAGAATGAAACCAGTAGTTAGCATATTTATCAACCCATATTTATTTGGATGATACTAGGTGGCAAAATCATATACATAGACAATGACATAACTTCAGTCCCTTCAACAAGCACAGAAGAGAGAGAGAACAAAATAACAAGTGATAGATCATCAAAGTAATCATCCATTAATAGGTGCATACAAGTGTCAGCATTCATATACAATTCCAGAGTTTGAACCTTTACTCCTCAGTCAGATAAGACATGCTCCCTCTGTTTATTTTTACTCCGCACATTAGGTTTGTCTTAAGTCAAACCTTCAAAAGTTTGGCCAAGTTTCTGCTAAAAAATACCAACATTCACAATATCAAATAAATACACTAACATAAATTTGGTCAAACTATACTAAGTTTGACTTAAGACAAACCTAATATGTGGAGTGAAAAGGAACAGCATGAGTACTTCACTGTTTTTGCTTGTTCATCCAAGACTATCATCTTTTTCTTCTGCATGTGCCTCTGTCATCCACCAGGCAAAACCACTCACAATCACAGGGCCTAAACAACAGCCCCCCATAAAATGTATGCAGTCCATAATTCTTTGTGATCTTGAATGCAAACGCCTACAGGTTATGTGATATTAAAAATGAATACAAACATAAAAAGGAAAGAAGAAGATCATATGTATCTGCTTGTCTGTGAGATTTTACCAGTAAGGGTCATTGGGTTTAGGCTTGACTAGTACAGAAAGATGACGCGCCAGCCGACCATTTTGCCGGACTATCTTGCCACTAACGTTGTAGCTCCTTTCAAGGCCAGAAATCATATTGTACAGCTCCTCTTTCTTCCCATCGATTTGCACTAGGCGGCTTGCAACATCTTTTTGTTGCTCAGCTGTGAGGCCCTGAACAGGTTTGGACAAGCTTAAAATGAGATCCTATTATTAAGAATCAGACGATGAGAACACTGCGACGTTATTTACATAATGACAATTTTTTTTGTTTTGCAGGGATTTACGAGATTGAAGTCATATATATCGCGTGATAAAAAGGATCTAGTAATAGATTCATGGATGCAACCCTACATATATTTTTAAATTTGAATACAACACTTTGGACAGTGTCACCACAAATAACACTTGGATGATGACTAGTTAGGAAAGGTTTAGTTGTTTACACTGCGTTCTGTTGAGCTAACTTGTCAACATGTTGGTCAAATTAGAAGTATTATTGAGTGCACAAGTAAAAGAAGAGACCATTCTACCTAAATACCCTTAAAATGCGGGAACAAATTAAACAATCTACTAGTCCTATAAAAGCACAAGAGGGGCAGATCCAAACCATCTCAACCATCTAACAACACGATCTATGGTCCAAATCGTCCAAATGTTGAGCATCAACCATGTTGAACCGTCCTAAGAGCATCTACAACCACACTTGACAAATTTGCCCCCCTATACATCCGCGGACAGCATGGGCTCACCCTTCATATGTCCCTGTCCGAAGCTGTTCCCCTCATTTCACAACCCTCAAATTCATGCAAAGCCGATCATGTAGGAACAAAGACCATACATCAAACATAGAGGATTCATCACGTTGCATCACAAACAACAAAATCATACTAGACTTTTGCATAGTTCATTGTTGGTCAACCAAAAGGGGCGCTAGTTCATCATTAGACAGGACAGTTCTATACTACTATACATACATGAAACTAAAGGAGGAAATGATTCACCGGCACGGCGCCTTGCCCTTCCCCTTGACGGCCGTAGTACATGGTGAAGACCGTGTAGGGGTCATCATCCGGGGGGGCTGTCGGAGTCGAAGGAGCTGCCGTTGGAGCTGATATCTTATGGAGGTCACACAGCCACTGAGCCACAGTACCTTTTTTCCGGGATAAATCCAGATAGACAAATAACAAAGAACTTGCCAGAGAGTATTTTATGTGAGTGCAGTCTTGTTTTTGTTGTTAACATTGAAAGTGTCGCATACTGGATCATTCAAATAGGATTGTGATGCTGGCTATATTACAGGAGCAAGTGGAATGTTTCTTAATGTTTAGTTCAAGGGACAAAACGTGAGAGACACACCACTGCACGGACCATGGTCGACTCAAAGGTATAACTATGACTGTACGACTAGATAGCTAATTGTTCCAGGGAAGCCGCAATGTTTGTTGCAAGTTCTGACAAGATTTTTTGTGTATGCAGAAAATTAAGAATCCCAACTACAAGCCAAACACGACAACCCAGGTACATTTCTTTCCACCTGAGCTTATCTCTGCTGCACATCCAGTCTTGCACTGTGATTCTTACCGACTAACTTTGCTGTTCATTTATGCTACTGGCAATCATGACAGTGCATAATGAATAAAGCATTCTTGTACTTCTAAACTTGATGGTTTAGAAGCAAGAAAAGATAAAAATTCATTTCACCACCCTCTTTTTTGTACATGAAAGTGATTGGTAGATCATAATAAATATTGAAGTGCACTATTGAACCATATCAACTTCATATTAAGAATGAAGCTCGTTTGTGACAAACTGAGGCTGACCTTAAGATTTTAATATGGCCAATTATGCTGAGAAACGAACATTCATGAAAATGTCATAAAAAATAGGAATCCATAAATTTATGCTATGCGTTTGCAATTATTTATGCATCTCTGCAAAGCAGGCTGTGCACTGTGTGAAATTATTATGTAAGTAGTACTAAGTTTTCAGGCTAACTCTTGTACTGCAAGCTGAAAGTGTGAAACAAATCCTCACATCCGATCCTACATTGACACATGGGGCATCACCATGAGGCTATGCATTGGCCATGCCCTTAGAGCTCTGAAGTATCTGCAGCGTCCGCCTAGGCGTACATGGCGGCGATTTGGGCTAAATCAGACGTCATAGACAGAGCAAGCAGGGGGAGCAGATCTCTCAGGCAGGAAAAGCTAGTTCGTCGCATGGAAACTGACAAGGGGTAACGAAAATAGAAAAGTAGGCTCCATGCTCCTCTCTTCCTCTTTGGAACGTTGGCAGCGGCTAACGACTAGCTGCTCCGCAGTCCCAGCAGCACAGCAGCCTTCTCTACCTCCAGTCAGCATGTGATTCTCGGTCTCTCCTCCCCTGCTCTCTTGTGCACCTGTGCTCCTTTGATTTAGGAATTCCTAGTGCTCTGCTTTGATTTGTGACTGATATGTAGCGCTATGCCGTGTGCTATGCACATGCCTTGCCATGAATGTGTATTGTACTGTTATTTTTATGCTGTGATTTTATGGCGTGTAACCATGTATGTCCACTAAATACTACTCTATTCTGCTCCCATAGAAGTTCAGAAGTGTCTAGGGCGTTGCCTGACCCTACGCTTAAAAGGTGCCTATTTGACGAGTATGTCATCAAGGGATGGTCGTATTTTATTGTGTACACATATGCATTGCACGCATGGGTTACAAGAAATAAGATGTAATTAAAATGGTTTTTGTAAATTATTAGCACAGGGCAATAACTACACAGTTGGCAATCCATCAATGGGCAGGAAAACAATTAAATTTGTGAATTTTGCAGAGCATGTAACGTACATTCGTGTTGATGAGCCGTGGCAGGAACCGCTGTTGATCCTCTGCCGCAGTCGATGAGATGCCGAACCCCTGTGGTCTTCGGAGCGTGAATCGACCAAGTGTCCTCGCCGCATATCGAAGTGCCACCATCCCTGATTCTGCTTTCTCTTGAACCTAGCGTGGCCTGTGTGCATATTTATATTGAGTAAGGAGGATTTATCTGTATGGATCAACAAAGCTAACCTATCTTGCTCTTGCAAAACAACGCATCGGCTATCCTACTATGAACATTGTTGAAGATATCTTTGTTCTCCTTCTCTTGAAGGTGATCCACTTGTGTTGGTGACACCAACTTTCATAGCACTGGGAGGTATGTACACATGTAATTCAGTACCTTCCTAGCGTATATATTGAAACGGAAATTAATTTTAACTTCAAAACCAGAAAATGAAGCCTTGTGTAACATTGTTAGTGAGGTTGACTAGGTAAAAAACCCAAAGAATGATTGACTTGTAACAGGATACACATAATTGCAGGAGAAATTGTATGAATAAACAAGAAACCAACAATTTCTCTTGTGTGCATAATCTGAGCAAAAATACATAAAGGCTTGCAGCATGGCATAACACGGAAGGTGGAACCTGAAGATCAATCAACTAACATGCAAAAGGGGATATAATCACTTTAAACGGTAATATTTTAGGTCTGAGTGTCTGACTGTTAAAATCAACAACATAGCATAATAGTACCACCATATTACCAATCATAAACAAGATTAGGGGCATCTACCATGCCAATAATACCACTAGTACTAGTGTGTTAACCAATTTCGGCCAGTATAACCAAGACAAAGCTCCTGCTCTCTCAAATTGCATGTTACTCCTAAGCTTTGATTTCAGGTCAAGACGGTGCAGATAAAACAACTTAATCTCTTAATTTTTCATGTATCGTCAGTCATTGTATGTTTCACTGCTTACATGTTTAAAGAAAAACATTTGCTCATCTGAAGAAATTTCATAACAATAATGTATAAATATTTGCCCCTACAAGCAATATCACAAACACCTATCAAGCAAAATCCTGAACTCATGCAGCAAGAACTCGTCAAGAAATAGTCATAGTTATATTCTCACAATATCCGATCTACAGCAAGTACTCGTCGAATACAAAAAACAGGAAAAAAATTAAACAAACAGAGACGCAGGAGGGAGGAAGGAGGGGCCGGGGTGAGGGAGAACGAAGGACTGGTGGCTACCTGCCTATGCACCGGGCGGCGGCGTTGATGTGTGGGAGCGGCGGCTGCTCCAGGGAGGGAGGCGCTGCTGGGATCCTATACCGGCGGCGTGGCAGCGCGGAGGCTTCGGCCCGCGGCGGAGGGCCGGCAGTAGTGGCGGCGGCTAGGAACCCTAGCAGTCGCGCTCGGAAAGAAGGCCTCTCTTGTCGGGAGGGAGGCGCTCTCTTCGTTCGCTGGCTAGGGAATAGTGCTGCAATTGTATAAGGGCGCTCGAAACGTGTCGGTCTGGATATCTATGCGGTTGCGGCCTCTGTATCAAAATAGGACGCTCCCCTAAAAAAATTAAATAGAACGCGTCTAGCGAGCGTCCATCGACTCCCTAGTGATCCCGAGCAGCCGACCAGAAAAATAAAATACCTGATCTCCCTTGTTCACAAAAAGAAACACCAGCCGTGCATCTCGTTGCGCTCCATCCCACCTACCAGTGGTCTCCGTCAGTCTCCCATCAGTCTCGCACCAATCGCGTCCTTTCCTCCCCTCCGCTCCTCCACCTATCCCAATCACAACTGCCCCCCGCAGGTCGTCTTCTTCACCGCGAAGGTACTCTCCCTGCAGGATAGAACCACATTGCTCCATGGCATCAAGAAAGAAGCTGAGATCCAAGCGGTGAACCCAGAAAAAAACTCCAGAAAAATTTGTGAGTTCGTCCTCTCCAGACCCTTCCTCCTTCTTTGCCCCTTACCTCCTCTCCAGAATTTGTTGCTTGCTTCCCAGATCTTATTTCATAGTTATCGCGTGGTTGCACGTAGCAGATACAGCAGTACCCAGGAGTGTAGGGGTAGCTATTGTATAGGGGAGAAAAAAATTGTGGGCTTTGCAATTTTTTGGCAGATTTTGTGCAACTTCACCAAGGCGCAAAGCCAACTTAATCATCTGTGTGTGCACCCAGCAGACATAAAACACAAAGAAAAAAAGGTTGTTGTGCAGATTCAACGTGGCGTTAGCCAACTTAAGCAGCTGGTGTGCGCAACCAGCAGACATATACTCACAGGAAAAGGATTTCTGTGCAAATTCACCGTGGCACAAAAGCCAACTTACCCAAACTGATGTCTGCAACCAACTGATGTGTAGTAAACAAACATCATAAATGTATAGATTTGATTCGAACACACAATTCTAAAAAAAAGGAAAACCTAACGAACTATGTCCTTGTAGAGATATAGAAGGAACTAAAATTGTGCAGGGGTGCTATAATAAAAGACAACTCGCCGTGGTAGTAAGTAAAATCTTTTTGGGACCTCTCTGAGCTGTTTTTTCTTTCATCTGTGCACACATGAGTATATTTTGTTTTGTGGGAGGGGTGTCAACACTTCCACTTGTAACCTGCAAGAAAAAAGAAAATAAAAATGTTCAAAAAATAGTACCCCACGGCAAGCCACTACAAATAAACGGCGCGGAGGGGCATACTCACCCACAAAGCCCCCAGGAGGCGGGTTCTCTGACATCCTTTGTAGGATTATTGATTATCCTGATGATGCTTGTTGTATCTATGTCTGAGTAAACCCCCTAGTTCGCGGGGATATGGAGGAACCCTAGTATGTTTAGGTGTTGAACGTTGACAGGATACGACATCCTCCTTGCTTGTTTATGTTATAATCTTCACGGTGTTGGGTGAAGCCGACCATCAACATTTTGCCTTTAGGACGTGAAGGGTACTATTCTCAGTAGATGGTGGCTTGTGGAGGTACTACGGTGGCAGAAGCTTTCTCCCTCCTTTCCTGACCTCTCGATAGGGGAGACCCTTAATCACTGTTGTCGTAACTTGAATGTGGGGAAGGAACGGTAGTGGCATACGTGTTATATGGCTGCTGCATGTATGCACGTATCTGTATTTGGCTCTATCTACTTATAGAAACATGCAAAGTGGTTAGAGATCCGAACCTAGAACTATGCATTGACATATGTTACATTAGACACATACTAGATCAGTCAACTGACACCTAGCAATCGCCAAAGATATGTTGTTAGTATCTCTAGACACTTTTTGGCTTTCCGTAGCAACTTAGTGAAGGAAATATGCCCTAGAGGCAATAATAAAATTGTTATTTATATTTACTTATATCATGATAAATGTTTATTTTTCATGCTAGAATTGTATTAACTAGAAACTTAGTACATGTGTGAATACATAGACAAAACAGAGTGTCCCTAGAATGCCTCTACTAGACTAGCTCGTTAATCAAAGATGGTTAAGTTTCCTAACCATAGACATGTGTTGTCATTTGATGAACGGGATCACATCATTAGAGAATGATGTGATGGACAAGACCCATCCGTTAGCTTAGCATAATGATCGTTAAGTTTTATTGCTATTGCTTTCTTCATGACTTATACATATTCCTCTGACTATGAGATTATGCAACTCCCGAATACCGGAGGAACACCTTGTGTGTTATCAAACGTCACAACGTAACTGGGTGATTATACAGATGCTCTACAGGTGTCTCCGAAGATGTTTATTGGGTTGGCATAGATCAAGATTAGGATTTGTCACTCCGAGTATCGGAGAGGTATCTCTGGGCCCTCTCGGTAATGCACATCACTATAAGCCTTGCAAGCAATGTGACTAATGAGTTAGTTGCGGGATGATGCATTACGGAACGAGTAAAGAGACTTGCCGGTAACGAGATTGAACTAGGTATGATGATACCGACGATCGAATCTCGGGCAAGTAACATACCGATGACAAAGGGAATAACGTATGTTGTTATTGCGGTTTGACCGATAAAGATCTTCGTAGAATAGTAGGAACCAATATGAGCATCCAGGTTCCGCTATTGGTTATTGACCGGAGATGTGTCTCGGTCATGTCTACATAGTTCTCGAGCCCGTAGGGTCCGCACGCTTAACGTTCGATGACGATTTGTATTATGCGTTATGTGTTTTGGTGACCGAAGTTTGTTCGGAGTCCCGGATGAGATAAAGGACATGACGAGGAGTCTCAAAATAGTCGATAGATAAAGATTCATATATTGGAAGGTAGTATTCGGACATGGAATGGTTCCGAGTGATTCGGGTATTTTACCGGAGTACCAAGGGGTTACCGGAACCCCCCGGGGGAATTAATGGGCCTACATGGGCCTTAGTGGAGAGAGAGGAGGGTCGCAAGGGGTGCCCCCCATGGCAGTCCGAATTGGACTAGGGGAGGGGGCGTGATGTGGCTTGAAGCTACGTCGGTATTTCCCCAAAGAGGAAGGGATGATGCAGCACAAGGCGGTAGGTATTTCCCTCAGATATGAAATCAAGGTTATCGAACCAGTAGGAGAACCAAGCAACACAACGTAAACAACCCCTGCACACAAATAACAACTTCTCGCAACCCGACGTATTAAAGGGGTTTTCAATCCCTTTCGGGGTACGACGCCTCAAGATAGGCGAAACGGACGTGAGGAAAATTTAGTACATTGATAGATCGAACGCCAAACAAAATAAATAGAAATAAATTGCAGCAAGGTATTTTTGTATTTTTGGTTTAATATATCTAAAAATAAACGCAAGGAAAAAGTATATCGCAAAGGCAAATATATGAGAAAGAAGACCCGGGGGCCATAGGTTTCACTAGTGGCTTCTCTCGAGAAAAATAGCAAACGGTGGGTAAACAAATTACTGTTGGGCAATTGATAGAACTTCAAATAATTATGACGATATCCAGGCAATGATCATTATATAGGCATCACGTCGACCGCTATCAACCGCTATCCAGCATGCATCTAGTGTATTAAGTTCATGGAAAAACGGAGTAATGCAATAAGAACGATGACATGATGTAGACAAGATCTATCTATGTAGAGATAAACCCCGTCGTTTTATCCTTAGTAGCAACGATACATACGTGTCGGTTCCTTTTCTGTCGCTGGGATCAAGCACCGTAAGATCGAACCCACTACAAAGCACCTCTTCCCATTGCAAGATAAATAGATCAAGTTGGCCAAACAAAAACCCAAATATCAGAGAAGAAATACGAGGCTATAAAAAATCATGCATATAAGAGATCAAAGAAACTCAAATAAATTTCATGGGTATAAAAAGATATAACTGATCATAAACTCGATGTTCATCAGATCCCAACAAACACACCGCAAAAAGAGTTACATCATATGGATCTCCAAGAGACCATTGTATTGAGAATTCAGCGAGCGAGAGGAAGCCATCTAGCTACTAACTACAGACCCGTAGGTCTACAAAGAACTACTCACGCATCATCGGAGAGGCACCAATGGAGGTGGTGAACCCCATCCGAGATGGTGTCTAGATTGGATTTGGTGGTTCTGGACTCTGCGGCGGCTGGATGAATATTTTGTCGACTCCCCTAGGGTTTCTGGAATATTGGGGTATTTATAGAGAAAAGAGGCGGTCCGGGGGGCACCCGAGGTGGGCACAACCCACCAGGGCGTGCCTGGGCCTCCTGGCGCGCCCTGGTGAGTTGTGCCTCCCTCGGGGCACCCCCCAGGCGCAGCCAGGGCCCATTACGTGTCTTCTGGTCCATAAAAAATCTCCATAAAGTTTCGTGGCATTTGGACTCCGTCTGATATTGATTTCCTGCAATGTAAAAAACATGCAGAAAACAGCAGCTGGCACTTGGCACAATGGCAATAGGTTAGTACCAAAAAATGATATAAAATGATTATAAAACATCCAAGATTGATAATATAACAGCATGAAACAATCAAAAATTATAGATATGTTGGAGACGTATCAGCATCCCCAAGCTTAACTCCTACTCGTCCTCGAGTAGGTAAGTGATAAAAACATAATTTTTGATGTGGAATGCTGCCTAACATATCATATCATATTCTTTTCTTTATAGCATGGACAATTGGACTTTTATGTGATTCAAAGCAATAGTCTAGTTTTGACATAATAACTTAGATACTCAAGCATATCAACAAGCAACCATGTCTTTCAGAATATCAACGCTAAAATAAGTTATCCCTAGCCCATCATGCTCAACCATTGATCCATTCATGAAACACACTCAAATATTAGCTACACCCAATACTTAAGTACGATCATATTGCCTCCTAGTTGGTGCTTTTATAAGAGAAGATGGAGACTCAAATTCAAAAATAAAAATTACATAAAGTAAAAGAAAGGCCCTTCACAGAGGGAAGTAGGGATTTGTAGAGGTGCCAGAGCTCAAAGCGAAAAAATTAGAGATAAAAACATTTTGGGAGGTGTATCCATCCCACCAACGAAAACGACTTAAGAGTTTCGAACACTTTCCATGCTAGATATGCCATAGGCGGTTCCCAAATAGAAAATAAAGTGTATTCCTTTTTCCACCATACTTTCACTTTCCATAGCTAGCCGTATCCACGGTTGCCCTCCATACCAACACTTTCCAAGGAATTTATTATTTGACAACATAAAGTAAATTCATTTTTGCATTTCGGGACTGAGCATCCCTAAAACCTTTGTCTTACTCTCGTGCAATGACAAGTGAATAAACACTCATCGCGAGAATAACACATCCAGCATGGAAAATATTAGCCACCCGCCACCGTTCCGCGAGCGAAACAAACACACAAAAGAGAAGTTTATTTTGAAAATTAGAGATGGCACATGCAAATTTGCTTAAACGGCAAAAGAATACCACATATAGGTAGATATAGCGGACTCATATGGCAAAACTGGTTTAAAGTTTTTTGGATGCACAAGTAGAGATCATACTTGGTGCAAAATGAAGGCTAGCAAAAAGATTGAGAAGCGACCAACCAAGAAACGAATAATCTCATAAGCAAGCATTAATCATAATTAACACCGAATAATGCACCATAAGTAGGATATAATTTCATGAGTAAAATTCATCGGTGGTACCTCAACTTGCGTCGCCCGGTCACTTTGGTCACTGTACACAAGAACCCACGCAATACGGTCACTGTGTACGGTGAACAGTGAAAATACGGTCATTGTGCGCCGTAGACCGCGCGTATGCCACAAATTTGACCAGTCCACGGGCTCCACGTAGGCGGGTAGAGGATTTATGTTAAAGTGCCCATTTGCGGGAGGGCGTTTTTGAAAAAAAAAACGTTTAGATAGAAATCCCCAATTCTCCCCTCCAAATCCCTAGTTCTCGCCGCCGCCGCGCCCATCCTGCCCTCTCGCCGCCGCGCGCCCATCCTGCCCTCGCCCCCGACGACGACTGCGCCATGTCTTCTGCTAGTTCTGCCCGGTCTGGTCTCCGCGGCCGGACAGTGGTGGTGCCACTCATCCCATGTCCTCGCTGCCAGGCGACAGTGAGGTACTACGTTTCGAACACAGAGGATCACGAGGGCTGGGTGTTCTACAGATGTCCCAATCACTCCGTAAGTAACACAGAGGATCAGTTGATTTTGTTCTTGGCAGCAGTTTTGCCCTCTCGTTGGTCAAAGTTCACTTTTTTGCTGTTGGTTTGCAGGCTACTGGGTGTGATTTCTGGTTTTGGGAGATGGAATATGTTGCGTACCTAGTAGATGCTCATTTCTTGGTTGGGAACCAAGCTGTGGATGCTGTTGGAGCAACAGAGGAGAGGAGGGAAGAACTCATTAGGGCTAGTTATGAAAGGAGAAGGATTGCAACTCAAGTGGCAACTAGTAGAGCTGCTTTGGCAAGGCCTGGCTCTCTGCAGCAGAATATGAGCAAGCACCAAGAAAGTGCATTGATTGGATTAGGTGCAGAGATCTTGGTGCTGCTGAAGCTTCTGTTAGGTAGTGTGATGCTGTTGTGTGCCCTCTGTGTTCTTCTATTGATGAAGAAGTGAGGACAAGTGCTCTCTGCATTAGAAGAAGAAGAAGTGATGAAGGAGTACTGTAGAAGAAGAAGAAGTGATGAAGACAAGTGCTCATTTTGGTAGTGGAGAAGTGAAGACCAGCTTCAGTAGTTTAGCATGTTAAGTACTTTCACTAGTTTAATGTTAGGAAATGGCTATGAAGTTAGCTTGGTTGTATCAAATGTTATGGTTGTCAAGGCCAGAAATGTATGAAGTGATCTATCTATCTATCTTTAATGGAAACATTGTCTTTGTATTCTGTTATCTTTCTGACATGATAATTGTGAAATGACTTCTTGTGTACTGTTTCATATCATATTTATGAAATGAAAATAATGGCAGCAAGGATGTAATGTGGAAGCAGTATTGACATCAACAATAGAATGACAAGAAATGGGTAGACAGACAAGACAGTTTTCATACCAAAATATAGATTCTGTAGTGCATCATCATTAGCACTACTCAAAATAGAGTACCATAAGATCTTGAGATAACTAGAAAGGGAAACACAGTCATATTTTACATTGCTGAAAGAGTACTCTTGCTAAAACAAGATAAACAGTCTCATAGATCATCTAAAGATGTCAAACATGCTTGATCTTTGTGGCACATGCCCAGCTTCCTCCATGTTTCTTTGTGCTTGTTTCCTCAGCTGCTCCTTCTTTGCTGCAATGGATTGTCTCTCTGCTTGTTTCTTTGCAGCAAGGGCTTGTTTCTCTTCCTGCTTCTTTGCTAGGAGTGCTTGTCTCTCTGATTCCTTCTGTGCAGCAATGGCTTTCTTCTCTTCTAGTTTCTTTGCAGCAGCAGCCTCCTTTTGTGCCTTCCTCTCAGCAGCCAGTTTCTCCTTCCTCTCAGCAGAAAGCTCTCTTTGTGTCTCCACTATTATCTGCCTTGTCTCTGCTCTTGCTTGCCTCAGGATGGCCATTGATCCTTCTTCTGTGCAGCCGCCTCTCTCTTCTTCTCAGCTTCTATAGCCTTCTTTTCTGCTTTCTCATGCCTTCTTCTAGCAGCCTCTTCTGCTTTCTTCAACTCTGCTTCTATCCTTGCCTCTAGTATAGCTTGTTTCCTGTCTTGAAGTTCCTTCTCTCTTTGCTGCTTCATGGCCAGCATCTTCTTAGCTAGCTCTCCCTGCCTGATTGTGCTAGTGCTTGTCTGGGCCTGGTTCAACATTGCTTGTGCATTTGTTAAGAATGTTGATTCTGGGATTGGTGTGTGCTGAAGCACTCTAGGCAAAGGCCTTTGTACATACACATGTCAAGTGTCAACAAATGGAAACTAAAAGCATGACTGAAACAGAGCAAGTGAGCAAGAGTACTCATGTTTAAATTACCTGCTGAAGCATGTGATCCACCATAAGATCTTCTACTACTGTACTGGTCTCTGCACTTGTGTTGGCATGCTGCTCATCAAACAAAAAGCTTGTTACAGTCTGCTGCTCCAGAAGATCTGCTAGAGGTTGTGTACAAGACAGTTACCTGGGCTTGTTCTGGAGGTGGCTGTTGCTCCATATTAGCTTGTGAAGTTTCCAAATTGTCATCATGTTGGGGTGGAGGAGCTTGTGCATTGGGAGGTGGTAGACCAGCTTCCATATATTTGCATCCCTTGATATTGTGGTCAGGCTAACCACAGTAACTGCAGTGCATGATTACACCATCCCTTGACATCCTCCTCCCTCCATTACTACAAATAATCTCTTCTGGTCCCTTCCTTCTGCTTTTGCAAGGCCTTCCAACATGCTTCTTGTAGTCTGGTGGATTAATTTCAGGCCCATTCATCTTCTCCCACTCAGTGATGTCCTTGCAAGGGTAGATGATATTGCTATAAGCCTTCTTGAACATGGACACTGAGTAGCATTGATCCACTAAGGTTAGTGGATATACTCTCTCATTCCTACAACATGCTATAACATGTATGCAAGTCACTCCACTTTTTTGCCATCTCATACAGCTGCAGGACTTGCTGTGCCAGTCTACTATGTAATCTGTTCCTCTATCCACCACTTGAAACACTCCATCTCCTGATTCATACACATAGCATGTGTTGGCCAGCTCTGTAAGCTTGTCAACTAGTTTCTTGATCTTAGGGCACATTACTCCTTGCATCTTCTCACCCTCACAATGCTTAGTGTAGTGCCTTGCAGTCCACTGTTGCTTGATCCTCTCAAACATTGAAAGAATTGGCAATTCTCTTGCCTCCAAGATATATCTGCACAACCATTGCATGTTATGTTAACAACAGTGATAGGAAAGCATTGCATCTTATGTTAAAAAGAGTGAGATGACAACATTGGAACTTACTTGTTGAACACCTCACACAAATTGTTGAGCAGAATGTCACACTTAGGTATGTCACTTTGGAAAGCCCTCACCCAAGTGTTTGGCTCCAACTCTTTCAACCAGGTGTATGCATCCTCATTCAGCACCTTCATCTCAAGCATGTACTGCTCATACTTAATAACTGTTGTGCTCCTAGCTATCTTCCACAATTGATTCTTCAAAGCATCACCTTTGTACAACTGTTGGAAATTCTTCCACATATGCCTGACACAGAACCTATGTTCTGACTCAGGGAATACTTCAGTCACAACATTTATCAGGCCCTACAAAACAACATAGACCAATACACAAAGTGTTAAACAAGTGTTCTCAAGTACAGTAATCTAATTAGACCATCAGGCAATGTGGTTGCATATACCTTCTGCTTGTCAGACATTACTGTCCATGGGGTTGTGTTGATAATAGCAAGATCACTCTTCAGCCTCTCAAGAAACCAAACCCAGTTAGGCTTGTCCTCCACTTCCACAACACCTATTGCTATGGGGAATATGCAATTATTTGGATCTATTCCTACTGCAACCAGCAACTGCCCTCTGTATCTTGTTTTAATATGGCAGCCATCTATGAAGATCATAGGCCTGCAACCTTGAAGATAGCCTCTCTTGCATGCATCAAGGCACATGTAGGCTTTGTTGAACCTAGCTTGATTATCCAGTGCAAGGAAAAATGAGCTACTAGGATTACTTCTCCTTATCTCATTTCCATAATCCCACAACAGCTTGTACTACCCTTCTTCATCTCCATGAATTATTTTCATAGCTAGCCTTCTTGCCCTCTGAAGCTTGGACCTAGTTGGTGTCATGTGCCATTCCTTTTGAACAACCCTTGAGAAGTTTCTAAGATTCATATCCTGATCAGCCCTGAAACTCTCAAGGTATTTCCTGGCTAGAAAATGTGCTGTGAAAGCCTTGATCTTCCATTTTTTGCAGCAACTATGTTCTTCAACATACTTCTTTACCATGAAACATTTGGTTCTGCTGTCATAAGAAGCCCACAAGTACCAGGTACAATCTTCATCACAGACTGCTTTGACTCTCTTCCTGTCATTCACTGGTAACTTGACATCAACTCTGTTCTTGCAGCTGTATTCCTTAATTGCTTTCCTAAGCAAATCAACATTTTCAAACACTTGTCCAACATGAAATTTTGGACAAGTCAGATCCTCCTTTCTAAATGCTCTAAATTTGGTTTGCATTTCATCATCTAAATCAGGTGCCCAAAGATCTTCACCTTCAGATTCATAATCTGACATGTTTTCTTCCTTTCCTTCCCCTACAACTCCTTTATCCTTTGCTGTTGTTTTCTGCTTCACCTTCTCCTTCCTTTGAACTGGTTCATCCTCATCCACATTGTCAGCATAAAGGTCATCATCATCATCACTGATTTCAAAGTCACTATCTACCATGTCACCAGGATCAAAATCACTGTCATCTAAGTCACTATCTGTTCCTACATTGCCTTCAAAACATCTCTTCTTTGCTCTGGTTCTCCTCAATTGATGTGCTTCTGCATCTTCATCTACTGCATGTTGCTCTGCTTCTCTTTCTTGCTCTACTTGCTCTGCATCTTCATGTGGCTCTGCTTCCCTTCTTGGCCTACATGCTCTGCATCTTCATGTTGCTGTACATCATCATGTTGCCCTGCTTGTCCTTGTTGCTCTGCATTCTCCTCTGCTCCTTCACCAAATGTGCACTGCCTTCTTACAAACATGAATGGATTGCCATCTTCATGTGGCACATTGTTTGGATACACAACGTGAATTGGTATAGGGCAGTCTTCTTCTGAATTTCCAGGCTTGCTACTATGAGGATTAGTACCATTTTTTGAAGGGCTAAACACTGGTGGAAGTTCAGCCCTTGGAAATTGGACCACATCATCAACAACCTTCTTAGTAATCAAGCTGTCATCATGATCAAGATAAATACTGAAGAAATGATGCCCAATAGACAGAAAGGTCATCATTTTATCAGTATCTGCCTCAGGTTTGATATGTCTCAAAGAATTCTGAGTAATGTCAAGTATTGGGATTTGATAATATGTCTTCAACCTGCCTGCCATCTCCCATCCAATCTCTTCTACTATATGTTCCACCATTATTGGAGACCAGGTGAGCTTATCCAAACTGTCATACCAAACTTTATGCCCATCAACATAAGCCCTATTGCTTCCTTCACCCTGAAAAAACCACCATGATGAAACAACACTGAGAACTTCTCACTTCTTGCTCCTGCAAAAACAAAGCATAATTGATCACATCAAAATTGAACAAAAATGACCTTTTTGAATAGTACAGCACCAGAAATCCCCAATGTTCTCCATAAACCAAAGCTCCAAAACCTAAGCCTATTCGAACAAAGGTGCACATACAGGTACAACTGCTAGAAACCTAAGCCTATTTCATGTGGAATCGATGAAAATTAGATCCTTTCGACAAGAACCTAAAACCCTATCAGAAATCCTATCAGACAAATTGGGTTCGAAAAACCCTAAACCTAAATTGCCATACATGTGACAAATACTACCACATATCATAGGCGAACACAATGCCAGCCCTATCAAACAAGAATCAAAGAGAAATAAGAAGATTTACGGCAGGAATCATCACTTACGGTAAACAGGGGTAGGGGCACCGTCGGGGCGACGAACAGGAGACATGGCGGCGGCGCCTCCTCTTCACCATCGCGAGAAGAAACCCCTCCGCGCCGACCACGGCGACGATCATGCCGCACCACTGCCACGACCATGCTGCACCACGCCGCACACGCCTCCGTCACCTTCTCCGCCGGTTTGATCGGCTCGAACAGGGGAGGTGGAGAGACAGGGGAGGTGGAGACGTGGGAGGACTTCGGGGATCTGTCCGATAACTTGGGGGTGTTGCTGCAAATATGCCATTGGGTCGCTCCTCCTCGCGACACCTGGCGCGCGGACTGGGAGCCGGACGGTCAGCAGGTGGTCAATAGGCAGCGTACGCGCGGTCTACGGCACACAGTGACCGTATTTTCACTGTTCACCGTACACAGTGACCATATTGCGTGAGTTCTTGTGTACAGTGACCAAAGTGACTGGGCGACGCAAGTTGAGGTACCACCGATGAATTTTACTCTAATTTCATTGCATGACTATTGACTTTCGTACTTGCATAGGGAATCACAAACCTTAACACCAAAATTCTTACTAAAGCATAATTACTCATCAACATAACTCACATATCACATCATCATATCTCAAAACTATTACTAAGAATCAAGTTTATTTTGTCCAATGATCTTCATGGAAGTTTTTATTATATCCTTCTTGGATATCTATCACTTTGGGACTAATTTTCATGTGTTGCTTTTCATAGGCTCAAACAAATATAAGTGAAGATCATGAGCATAATATTTCTTTTTCTCTAAAAATAATTTAAGTGAAGCAAGAGAGAGTTTCTTAAAAAATTTACTAACTCTCAAAATCTAAGTGAAGCAAGAGAGCATTTCTTCAAAAATACTAGAGCACACCGTGTTCAAAAAGATATAAGTGAAGCACTAGAGCAAGTCCATAGCTCTTAAAAATTTAAGTGAAGCATAGAGAGCAATTCTAACAAGTCATGACATAATTTTGGCTCTCTCAAATAGGTGTGTCCAGCAAGGATTGATGACTTAAAAGACAAAATAAAACAAGCAAAGACTCATATCATACAAGACGCTCCAAGCAAAACACATATCATGTGATGAATAAAAATATAGCCTCGAGTAAAATACCGATAGTTGTTGGAAGAAAGAGGGGATGCCACTCGGGGGCATCCCCAAGCTTAGTTGGTTGCTCATTTTTGGATAATAGCCTGGGATGCCGGGGCATCCACAAGCTTAGGCTCTTGCATCCTTCCTTCATCCATCGTAAGATAACCCAAAACTTGAAAACTTCAATCACACAAAACTCAACAAAACCTTCGTGAGATCCGTTAGTATAAGAAAGCAAACCACTACTATAAGTACTGTATCAAACCTATCATATTTTGTTTTGTATTATATATACCGTATTCCAACTTTTCTATGGCAAAAACTCATCAAATAAAACCATAGAGCCACCAAAATAAGCACACAACACAAAGAAAACAGAATCTATCAAAACAGAATAGTCTGTAGCAATCTGACTCTTTCGAATACTCCTGTAACTCCAACAATTCTGAAAGTTTAGGACGACCAGGGTAATTTGTATATTAATCTTCTACAAAAACAATCAGGGCAAAAGCACTTTTCTGTGATTTATGAAAATTATTTTCGTGAGTGCATAAGTTTCTGTTTTTTCAGCAATATCAAACAACTATCACCCAAGAAGATCCTAAAGGCTTTACTTGGCACAAACACTAATTAAAGCACAAAAAACACAATCATAAAAGTAGCATAATTGTGCAAACACTCAAGAACAGAAAGCAAAAAGGAAAAATAAAATTTATTCATTGGGTTGCCTCCCAACAAGCGCTATAGTTTTACGCCCTTAGCTAGGCATAAAGCAAGGATCTAAGTTTTGTCATCTTTGGTTCGAGATCCATAAGATGCCCTCATGATTGATTCATAGGGTGGCTTAATTCTTGTTCTAGGAAAGTGTTCCATACCCTTCCTCAAGGGAAATTGGAACTTGATATTGCCTTCTTTCATATCAATCACGGCACCGATAGTGCGTAAAAACGGTCTACCAAGAATAATTGGACAAGACGGATTGCAATCAATATCAAGTACAATAAAATCTATGGGCACATAATTCCTATTTGCAAGAATAAGGACATCATTAATTCTTCCCATAGGCTTTTTAATGGTAGAATCCGCTAAGTGCAAATTTAAAGAGCATTCTTCAAAATCGGTAAGACCAAGCACATCACATAAAGATTTCGGAATTGTGGAAACACTAGCACCCAAGTCACACAAAGCAAAGCACTCATAATTTTTTATCTTGACTTTGATAGTAGGTTCCCATTCATCATGCAATTTTCTGGGAATTGATACTTCTAATTCCAATTTTTCTTCAAAAGCTTTCATCATAGCATCAACAATATGTTTAGTAAAAGCTTTATTTTGTTCATAGGCATGAGGTGAATTTATCATGGATTGCAACAAATAAATACAATCACTCAAAGAGCAACTATCATAATTAAAGTCTTTGTAATCCAAAAGAGTGGGCACATCACTAGTTAAAGTATTGATCTCTTCAAACCCACTTTTATCAATTTTCTCAACAAGATTTTCACCCTCAAAATATTGGGGCGCCTTCTACCTAAAGTTGACTCTTCTCCAGTCCCTTTTTCATCAATCTTAACTTTACTAAACAAAGAATCAATGGAAGAAACACCAATCATTTTAAGATCTTCATCACTTTTACGAAAGAAATCACTAGAAAACACTTTTTCTAAAAATTCTCTTTTAGCTCTAAGCATAGAAGTTATTTTCTTACTTTCATCCATAGAAACATAAAGAGCTTTAATCGATTCATCAACCTTAGGCACAAAAATTTTCATCTTGAGATTTTCTACATCTTGAGCAATTCTATCAACACTTCTAGACAAATCATCAATCTTACTCAGCTTTTCTTCTATGGAAGTGTTGAAAACTTTTTGCGTATTGATAAATTCTTTAATATTATCCTCAAGATCAGAGGTGTTCCTATTATTATTATAAGATTGATTTCCATAGGAATTACCATAATTATTAGAGGAATTACTAGGAAAAGGCCTAGGATTAAAATTACCTCTATAAGCATTGCTATTGAAATTATTTCGAGAGATAAAATTCACATCTATGGCATCACTATTTTGCTAAATCAAAGTAGACAAAGGCATATCATTAAAATCAATAGGAGCACTCTTACTAGCAACCAATTTCATAAGAGCATCAACTTTTTCACTCAAAGAAGAAATTTCTTCAACCGAATTAACCTTTTTACTAGTAGGAACCCTTTCGGTATACCATTGTGAATAATTGGCCATGATATTATCAAGCAATTTGGTGGCTTCACCCAAAGTAATTTCCATAAAGGTACCACCCGCGGTGGAATCTAAAATATTACGAGAAACAAAATTCAACCCCGCATAAAAATTTTGTATGATCATCCAAAGATTTAACCCATGAGTTAGGCAATTCCTTAGCATCATTTTCATCCTTTCCCAAGATTGTGCAACATGCTCATGTTCAAGTTGCTTGAAATTCATGATTTGGGTTCTAAGGGAAATAATTTTTGTGGGCGGAAAATACTTAGTGATGAAAGCCTATTTGCACTTGTTCCAAGAATCGATACTATTACGAGGCAAAGAAGAGAACCAATCACGCAAAGAAAACGGAAATAATTTCATATTCACCACATCATTGTCCACATCTTTTTTATTTTTCATATCACATAATTCTACGAAGGTATTAAGATGGAATGCGGCATCCTCATTAGGAGTACCAGAAAATTGATCTTTCATAACAAGATTCAGCAAAGCAGTATTAATATCACAAGATTCCGCACTAGTGGCGGGAGGAGCAATCGGAGTGCCAATAAAATCATTGTTGTTGGTATTTGAGAGTTCACATAATTTGGTGTTCTCTTGAGTCATGATGACTTCACAACAGGATTGCACTCAAAAACAGATCTGGCAAGAAAACGGCGAACGGAAAAAGAGAGGCGAATAAAACGGCAAATTTTTGTGAAGTGGGGGAGAGGAAAACGAGAGGCAAATGGCAAATAATGTAAATTGCGAGGAGATGAGATTTGTGATTAGGAACCTGGTATATGTTGAAGATCCTCCCCGGCAACGGCGCCAGAAATTCCTTTTGATGTCGCTTGAAGCTACATCGGTATTTCCCAAAGAGGAAGGAATGATGCAGCACATCGGCGGTAGGTATTTACCTTAGATATGAAACCAAGGTTATCGAACCAGTAGGAGAACCAAGCAACACAATGTAAACAACCCCTTCACACAAATAAAAACTTCTCGCAACCCGACGTGTTAAAGGAGTTGTCAATCCCTTTCGGGGTACGTCGCCTCAAGATAGGTAAAACGGACGTGAGTAAAATTTAGTAGATTGATAAATCAAACGCCAAACAAAATAAATAGAAATAAACTGCAGCAAGGTATTTTTGGTTTAATAGATCTGAAAATAAATGCAAGAAAAAAGTAGACCGCAAAGGCAAATATATGATAAAGAAGACCCGGGGGCCGTAGGTTTCACTAGTCGCTTCTCTCGAGAAAAATAGCAAGTGGTGGGTAAACAAATTACTGTTGGGCAATTGATAGAACTTCAAATAATTATGACGATATCCAGGCAATGATCATTATATAGGCATCACATCCAAGATTAGTAGACCGACTCCTGCCTGCATCTACTACTATTACTCCACATATGGACCGCTATCCAGCATGCATCTAGTGTATTAAGTTCATGGAAAAACGGAGTAATGCAATAAGAATGATGACATGATGTACACAAGATCTATCTATGTAGAGATAGACCCCATCGTTTTATCCTTAGTAGCAACAATAGATACGTGTTGGTTCCCTTTCTGTCACTGGGATCAAGCACCGTAAGATCGAACCCACTACAAAGCACCTCTTCCCATTGCAAGATAAATAGATCAAGTTGGCCAAATAAAACCCAAATATCAGAGAAGAAATATGAGGCTATAAGCAATCATGCATATAAGAGATCAAAGAAACTCAAATAACTTTCGTGGATATAAAAAGATATAACTGATCATAAACTCGAAGTTCATCAGATCCCAACAAACACACCGCAAAAAGATTTACATCATATGGATCTCCAAGAGACCATTGTATTGAGAATTCAACGAGAGAGAGAGGAAGCCATCTAGCTACTAACTACGGACCCGTAGGTCTACAAAGAACTACTCACGCATCATCGGAGAGGCACCAATGGAGGTGGTGAACCCTATCCGAGATGGTGTCTAGATTGGATCTGGTGGTTCTGGACTCTGCGGCGGCTGGATGAATATTTCGTCAACTCCCCTAGGGTTTCTGGAATATTGGGGTATTTATAGAGCAAAGAGGCGGTCCAGGGGGCACCCGAGGTGGGCACAACCCACCAGGGCGCGCCTGGGCCTCCTGGTGTGCCCTGGTGGGTTGTGCCTCCCTCGGGGCACCCCCAGGCGCAGCCAGGGCCCATTACGTGTCTTCTAGTCCATAAAAAATCTCCGTAAAGTTTTGTGGTATTTGGACTCCGTCTGACATTGATTTCCTGCGATGTAAAAAACATGCAGAAAACAACAACTGGCACTTGGCACTATGTCAATAGGTTAGTACCAAAAAATGATATAAAATGACTATAAAATGATTATAAAACATCCAAGATTGATAATATAACAGCATGAAACAATAAAAAATTATAGATACGTTGGAGACGTATCAGGGCGGCGCCCCCCTTTCCCTCTCCCTCTCCCTCTCCCTCTCCTTCCTTTTCCCTCCGGTGAAGAAAGGAAAGGGGGGGGGGCGAATCCTACTAGGACTCCTAGTCCTAGTAGGACTCCTCCCTTGGCGCGCCCCTCCTCCCCACCTATATATATGGGGCGGGGGCACCCCAAAGGCACATCAATTGTTCTCTTAGCCGTGTGCGGTGCCCCCTCCACAGTTTACTCCTCTTGTCATAGCGTCGTAGTTCTTAGGTGAAGCCCTGCGCGGATCACATCACCATCACCGTCACCATGCCGTCGTGCTGACGGAACTCTCCCTCGACCCTCTGCTGGATCAAGAGTTCGAGGGACGTCATCGAGCTGAATGTGTGCTGAACTCGGAGGTGCCGTACATTCGGTACTAGATCGGTTGGTGTCGGTGTCAAAACCGGCAGATCTCGGGTAGGGGGTCCCGAACTATGCGTCTTAGGATCGAAGGTAACGGGAGGCAGGGACACAATGTTTTACTCAGGTTCGGGCCCTCTTAATGGAGGTAATACCCTACTTCCTGCTTGATTGACTTTGATGAGTATAGGTGTTACAAGAGTTGATCTACCTCGAGATCGTAATGGCTAAACCCTACATGTCTAGCCTGTATGATTATGATTGCCTCTACGGACTAAACCCTCCGGTTTATATAGACACCGGAAGGGGCTAGGGTTGTACAGAGTCGGCTTACAGAGAAAGGAATCTTCATATCCGAACACTAAGCTTGCCTTCCACGCCAAGGGGAGTCCCATCCGAACACGGGGGAACGCCTTCCATCTTGTATCTTCACAGCCCACGAGTCCGGCCCAAGTCGCACAGCCTGGATGCCCGAGGACCCCTTAATCCAGGACTCCCTCACTAGCCCCTGAACCAGGCTTCAATGACAATATGTCCGGCGCGCAGATTGTCTTCGGCATTGCAAGGCGGGTTCCTCCTCTGAACACTTCAAAGTAGTTGATCACCAGAACTATATCTGGCTCCACAATAGTTACAACCCTGAACCACAAGGGCAAAACACTTAAAAGACACGACATGTCTTTACTGATAGTTTTGCTGGTGAGACGTTACGTCTGGCCTTTTTGTTATTTCGAATCGCTTTTTGATCCCCCGATTCGCGTTTCGAGACGCAGCCTCCGGTGACACGTCTTGTCAAAACAGAGATCGTGTCCCCTTATCACACGATTCTCATCATTACGGGTTTGGGTAATCCAACCATGCCGTTCGCACGACCCCTTTGGAATATGCGAGTTTTAAGGTCGTGGGGGGAAGCTCTATATTCACTGCCCTTATAAGGAGATAAGAATCCACCTTTTCACCCCACACCTTCTTCTTCCTCAGCCCATCCGCCCTCGAGCTCCAGCGCCCAAGCTTCAACCCTTTCCGCTAGAAAACACTCCAACCATCACTACAAAAAAAGACACATCCATGACATTTTGGGCCGAACGAATTTTTTTTCTGTCATACATATGACACTTCTATGACGATAATTGTGACAAAACCCGGTATCATCATAGATGTGGTGGGCTCCTACTTCTATGACAAAAAATCATGACAGAAAATGGGCTTTTCGTCCTGCGCGGGCCGGAGACGCAGCTGCATGACATTCTTTGGGTCGTCCATGACGGAAAAAACCGTGGTAGAAGCGAGGGGGAGGAAAATTTCGAGGAGTTCCCGGTTACGGTGGGAGGTCGGGGGCCGAGCGATGCGCGTTTCTCTCGTACACGTACGCGCGTGTGTGCGAGGCGTTGGCTCTAACTGAACCCGAGCGAGGCGGTGGGCTCTAACTGAACCCGAGCGATTGCACTGCAGGCTACGCGTTACTGAACCCGAGCGATCGATCGATGGCTGTTAACTGAACCCGATCGAGCGATTCCTTCGCTACTGCTGCTAACTGAAGCCGATCGATTGGATGAACAGTGAGCGTTTCGGGGGGGGGG